>NC_091310.1:7529827-7550639 GCF_038502225.1 Cherax quadricarinatus | reverse complement strand
CTGGTCAGATCACTGACAGTGATAAGGATATGTGTGAAATTCTCAATACCTACTTCCTCTCAGTTTTCACCCAGGAAAATACTAGTGATATTCCTGAAATAATATATTATGTAGAATACGACGATAATAAACTATGCACGTTAGCAGTAACTTGTGACATGGTCCTCAGACAGATAGAGAAACTAAAATGTAACAATTCCCCAGGCCCTGATGAACTGTTTGCAAGGGTGTTATAGGAATGTAAAGAGGAACTTAGCATACCTTTAGCTAATCTTTCTTAACATATCACTACAAACTGGCATAGTGCCTGATAAGTGGAAAATGGCAAATGTAATATCCATTTACAAGGCAGGTGACAGGTCCTTTGCTTCGAACTATAGACCTAATAAGCCTTACCTCTATAGTGGGAAAATTTATGGAATCAATAATTGCCGAAGCAATTCGTAGCCATCTTGATAGGCAAAGATTGATTAATGAATCTCAACACGGTTTTACAAAGGGGCATTCCTGTATTACGAATTTACTAACTTTTTTCACTAAGGCGTTCGAGGAGGAAGATCATGGTAATGAATATGATATTGTGTATATGGACTTCAGTAAGGCTTTCGATAGAGTTCCACATCAGAGGCTATTGATGAAACAGAATAGGAGGAGAAATTTTTTCCTGGGTAGAGGCATGGCTGACAAATAGACAGCAGAGAGTTTGTATAAATGGGGAGAAATCAGAATGGGGGCACGTCATGAGCGGTGTTCCACAGGGGTCAGTGTTGGGCCCGTTGTTGTTCACAATTTACATAAACGACATAGATGAGGGAATAAATAGTGGCGTAAGCAAATTTGCTGATGACATCAAAATAGGCCGTCCAATTCATTCTAATGAGGACACTAGAGCACTCCAGGATGATTTGAATAGACCTTTGCAATGGTCGGAGAAGTGGCAGATGCAGTTTAATATAGACAAATGCAAAGTTCTAACTGTTAGACAGGAAAATAACCATGCGACACATAAACTAAATAATTTAGATCTTAATACTACTGATTGCGAAAAGGATTTAGGTGTTCTCGTTAGTAGTAATCTATAACCAAGACAACAGTGCATTAGTGTTCACAATAAAGATAACAGAATTCTTGGCTTCATATCTAGAAGTATAAATAAAAGAAGTCCTCAGGTTGTTCTTCAACTCTATATATCCTTGGTTAGGCCTCATTTAGATTATGCTGCACAGTTTTGGTCACCGTATTACAGAATGGATATAACTGTTCTGGAAAACGTGCAGAGGAGGATGACAAAGATGATCCCATGTATCAGAAATCTTCCCTGTGAGGATAGACTGAGGGCCCTGAATCTGCACTCTCTCGAAAGGCGTAGAATTAGGGGGGATATGATCGAGGTGTATATATGGAAAACAGGAATAAATAAAGGGGATGTAAAGAGCGTGCTGAAAATTTCCCGCCAAGACAGGACTCGCAGCAATGGTTTTAAGCTGGAAAAAATCAGATTCAGGAAGGATACAGGAAAGCACTGGATTGGTAACAGAGTTGCGGAAGAGTACTTAGTGGATGGTACTTAGTGGAGTGGAGTGACTTTCATTAGTTTCTTTTTTCTTGAAATACCAGACGTATACTGTGAATTTCATATAACCTGTAGTTACCAGCGGTCGCAATATACACAACGAGAAGCAATTATTACTACAGAACAAGCGTCCTTCCTCCAAAATTTGCACCAGTCAACTATAGTGATAATATAGCATTTATTGTGGTGGAGACGGAAAAAAAATAGAAAAGCTAGATACAGCGATTGATAAACAAGGGTGGAGGTCGACCGTTCGTCATTGTAGGAGTTGCCAGCAGTCACCGGCTCTTCAACACGCAAGTTATACTTTTGTATCAATCAAATCACAGATTACTCGGGTAGATAATTTCCAGTAGATCCTTCATGTGTTAGCTCAAATCACCGACCAGTATGGTTTAAATAAGTGACCCACTGATCAGATCAGATCGACTGGTCCGAACCCTTGACTGGTCCGAACCCTGGACTGGTCCGAACCCTTGACTGGTTTCAAACGGTTTCGTTGGACAATAAAGCAGACTGTAAACAGATGGGGTTGTAGGCGCCCTTATAAACACAAACATTAAATATATATCAGGAACGTGCACGGTAAGCTGTCCAATATACAAAAACAGTTAGAAACAGAAATACAAATAGCTAGAGCTTCATTTAAGGAGGTTATTAATAGAATATTCAAGAGGTTGCTAGTAGAATTGCAGTAAATCAACCATTCAAATCATTATGAAGCTGTGTGTAGTCTGTGGTCAGTCAAACAAACGGGCTTCCACATGCATAAATTGTCATTTTTGTGGAAATTGGTGTCACGCCCCTTGTGCAGATATCCAAGAACTAGCTACAAGCAGTATTAAAACAGGGAAGTGTTTTTGGGTATGCCCAAATGAGATAAATCTGTGGACTAAAATCACAAGGGTATTAAAAGAGGTCAACATCAAAGCTGCTTTCATAGAAAACCTGGAAGCTTTCTACAACAGATGGGAACATAAAAAGTCTGGGCTGAATGGTACTGCCCTTGATACTGGCCATGTAGTCAGAAACTGTAAGGCTGGAGATGATGTCCTGGTAGTCAGTAAATGTGGGGCTGATAGTGCTGTCCTGGGAGACAGTAATGGTGAAGCTGGAGGTGCTGTCCTGGGAGACAGTAATGGTGAAGCTGGAGGTGCTGTCCTGGGAGACAGTAATGGTGAAGCTGGAGATGCTGTCCTGGGAGACAGTAATGGTGAAGCTGGAGATGCTGTCCTGGGAGACAGTAATGGTGAAGCTGGAGATTTTGTCCAGGTAGTCGGGAATTATACGCAGGAAGGAATACATATAAATGACCTCATAGGGGACAGGAGCCATAGTAGGGAAACAAGTGTAGTCAAAGATAAGATAAAACCAATATTGCAAACTAGAAATACCGCAGGAAATAGCAAACAAGAGGACTCCACTAGCAATAGTGAGGATATATTACCAAAAACAACTGGTGGGAGCTCCATTGTTGGTGCTAGGGAGGATAGAAGTAAGACAGGGAAACATGCACCAACAGGGAATACAGTCACAGAAACCCAAGGCAAACGGAAACCAAGCCTGTGCACATACTATGCACTCGGTATCTGCTGGCATGGGAAATCTGGAAAAACAGATGGGACGTGCAACTATGACCACCCTAGAAAATGCCATGCCCATATGACAACAGGAAAATGCAAACTCCCTTCCTGTAAGCTTTTTCACCCTGAACTGTGTACCTCTTCAGTACAGGAAAGACTGTGCTATAACTTAAATTGCCAGGCATACCATCTAAAGGGGACAAAAAGATACAAAACATCCAGGCCATGGGAAAACCTGGGTAGCCACAGCCACTCAAGAGGGAGAGGTTTTTTAGTGCCAGGAAGGAAAAAAAACTGGCAGGAAATGGCAGAAATCGTACACCAAATCCAGTCATTCCTGGAGTGGAACCACAGTCGATGGCCTCCACTCCAAACCAACAGATACAGATACTAATGCCGGAAAAAAATCCCCCCCCCCCAGTACCAACAATACCACCAGTCCGATAACATTCTTCTTGGCAAATATACAGGGTCTAAAGCCAGCAACAAACAACAAAATACCTTTCATCCGTGGACTGCTTGCAGAGGCAAAGGCAATGTTCGCGGCTTTCACTGAGACCCACATAAAGGATCACTTGGACAACGAAATATGGATCCCAGGTTACAACCTATACAGATGTGACAGAGTGAACAGGCAAAAGGGGGGGGGGGTTGGCCTGTACATTGCAGAGTCACTTGTTTGCACAGAACTGCTAAATGCCTCAAATGATGTAGTGGAAGTTTTAGCAGTAAAGGTCGAGAACCAAAACCTAGTCATTGTGGTAGTCTACAAGCCTCCGGATGCAACATCCCAGCAATTCCAGGAACAGCTGTTAAAAATTGACCACTGTCTGGAAAATCTTCCAGCTCCTGCACCCAACATCTTGCTCCTGGGGGATTTCAACTTAAGGCACCTAAAATGGAGGAATATAGCAAATAATATTGTTGCAGTAATAACACCAGGAGGCAGCTCTGATGAAAACTCACACTCACGCGAGCTTTTAAATCTCTGCACAAAATTCAATTTAAACCAGCAAATAATAGAGCCTACTAGACTGGAGAATACACTAGACCTCATCTTCACTAACAATGATGATCTGATAAGAAATGTCACCATATCAAAAACAATATACTCAGATCACAACATAATTGAGGTTCAGTCATGTATGCGCGGAGCCCCAGACCGACATAATGAGATTAGTCACGAGGGAGCATTCACCAAATTCAACTTCAATAACAAAAACATAAAGTGGGACCAAGTAAACCAAGTCCTAACCGATATAAGCTGGAAAGATATACTAAGCAACACAGACCCCAACTTATGCCTAGAACAGATTAACTCGGTGGCACTCGATGTATGCACAAGGCTTATTCCTCTAAGAAAAAGGAGGAGTAGATGTAAAATAGAAAGAGACAGGCGCTCCCTTTACAGGCGACGGAAAAGAATAACAGAGCGGCTAAAAGAGGTCAATATATCTGAAATGCGTAGGGAGACACTGGTCAGAGAAATAGCAAGCATCGAACTTAAGCTAAAAGAATCCTTTAGGAGTCAGGAATCGCGGGAAGAACTAAAAGCCATAAATGAAATCGAAAGAAACCCAAAGTATTTCTTCTCCTATGCCAAATCAAAATCGAGAACAACGTCCAGTATTGGGCCCCTACTTAAACAAGATGGGTCCTACACAGATGACAGCAAGGAAATGAGTGAGCTACTCAAGTCCCAATATGACTCAGTTTTTAGCAAGCCGCTAACCAGACTGAGAGTCGAAGATCAAAATGATTTTTTTATGAGAGAGCCACAAAATTTGATTAACACAAGCCTATCCGATGTTATCCTGACGCCAAATGACTTCGAACAGGCGATAAATGACATGCCCATGCACTCTGCCCCAGGGCCAGACTCATGGAACTCTGTGTTCATCAAGAACTGCAAGAAGCCCCTATCACGAGCCTTTTCCATCCTATGGAGAGGGAGCATGGACACGGGGGTCGTCCCACAGTTACTAAAAACAACAGACATAGCCCCACTCCACAAAGGGGGCAGTAAAGCAACAGCAAAGAACTACAGACCAATAGCACTAACATCCCATATCATAAAAATCTTTGAAAGGGTCCTAAGAAGCAAGATCACCACCCATCTAGAAACCCATCAGTTACACAACCCAGGGCAACATGGGTTTAGAACAGGTCGCTCCTGTCTGTCTCAACTATTGGATCACTACGACAAGGTCCTAAATGCACTAGAAGACAAAAAGAATGCAGATGTAATATATACAGACTTTGCAAAAGCCTTCGACAAGTGTGACCATGGCGTAATAGCGCACAAAATGCGTGCTAAAGGAATAACAGGAAAAGTCGGTCGATGGATCTATAATTTCCTCACTAACAGAACACAGAGAGTAGTCGTCAACAGAGTAAAGTCCGAGGCAGCTACGGTGAAAAGCTCTGTTCCACAAGGCACAGTACTCGCTCCCATCTTGTTCCTCATCCTCATATCCGACATAGACAAGGATGTCAGCCACAGCACCGTGTCTTCCTTTGCAGATGACACCCGAATCTGCATGACAGTGTCTTCCATTGCAGACACTGCAAAGCTCCAGGCGGACATCAACCAAATCTTTCAGTGGGCTGCAGAAAACAATATGAAGTTCAACGATGAGAAATTTCAATTACTCAGATATGGTAAACATGAGGAAATTAAATCTTCATCAGAGTACAAAACAAATTCTGGCCACAAAATAGAGCGAAACACCAACGTCAAAGACCTGGGAGTGATCATGTCGGAGGATCTCACCTTCAAGGACCATAACATTGTATCAATCGCATCTGCTAGAAAAATGACAGGATGGATAATGAGAACCTTCAAAACTAGGGAGGCCAAGCCCATGATGACACTCTTCAGGTCACTTGTTCTATCTAGGCTGGAATATTGCTGCACACTAACAGCACCTTTCAAGGCAGGTGAAATTGCCGACCTAGAAAATGTACAGAGAACTTTCACGGCGCGCATAACGGAGATAAAACACCTCAATTATTGGGAGCGCTTGAGGTTCCTAAACCTGTATTCCCTGGAACACAGGAGGGAGAGATACATGATTATATACACCTGGAAAATCCTAGAGGGACTAGTACCGAACTTGCACACGAAAATCACTCACTACGAAAGCAAAAGACTTGGCAGACGATGCACCATCCCCCCAATGAAAAGCAGGGGTGTCACTAGCACGTTAAGAGACCATACAATAAGTGTCAGGGGCCCGAGACTGTTCAACTGCCTCCCAGCACACATAAGGGGGATTACCAACAGACCCCTGGCAGTCTTCAAGCTGGCACTGGACAAGCACCTAAAGTCAGTTCCTGATCAGCCGGGCTGCGGCTCGTACGTTGGTTTGCGTGCAGCCAGCAGCAACAGCCTGGTTGATCAGGCTCTGATCCACCAGGAGGCCTGGTCACAGACCGGGCCGCGGGGGCGTTGACCCCCAGAACTCTCTCAGGTAAACTCCAGGTAAACTTCGGGAGTGGAACAAACTCCCGAGTTCAGTTATTGAGGCTAAAACGTTGAGTAGATTTAAAAACAGGTTAGATAAATACATGAGTGGGTGTGGGTGGGTGTGAGTTGGATCTGACTAGCTTGTGCTGCTGGGTCTGGTGCCGTGCTCCTTCCTTGAGTGGAGGTGACCAGAGTGGGAGGGTCATTGGGCTAATCTGGGGGAGGACATGGACCTTCTCCACATGGGTCAGTAGGGCTGTTGCAGTGTTCCTTCTTTCTTATGTTCTTATGCAAGGTAGGTCCGAGAAGTGTATTACCTGGAGTTTGCCTGGAGAGAGTTCCGGAGGTCAACGCCCCCGCGGCCCGGTCTGTGACCAGGCCTCCTGGTGGATCAGAGCCTGATCAACCACGCTGTTACTGCTTGCTGCACGCAAACCAACGTACGAGCCACAGCCTGGCTGATCAGGAACCGACTTTAGGTGCTTGTCCAGTGCCAGCTTGAAGACTGCCAGGGGTCTGTTGGTAATCCCCCTTATGTGTGCTGGGAGGCAGTTGAATAGTCTCGGGCCCCTGACACTTATTGTATGGTCTCTTAACGTGCTAGTGACACCCCTGCTTTTCATTGGGGGGATGTTGCATCGTCTGCCAAGTCTTTTGCTTTCGTAGTGAGTGATTTTCGTGTGCAAGTTCGGTACTAGTCCCTCTAGGATTTTCCAGGTGTATATAATCATGTATCTCTCCCTCCTGCGTTCCAGGGAATACAGGTTCAGGAACCTCAAGCGCTCCCAGTAAATGAGGTGTTTTATCTCCGTTATGCGTGCCGTGAAGGTTCTCTGTACATTTTCTAGGTCAGCAATTTCACCTGCCTTGAAAGGTGCTGTTAGTGTTCAGCAATATTCCAGCGTAGATAGAACAAGTGACCTGAAGAGTGTCCTCATGGGTTTGGCATCCCTCGTTTTGAAGGTTCTCATTATCCATCCTGTCATTTTTCTAGCAGATGCGATCGATACAATGTTATGGTCCTTGAAGGTGACATCCTCCGACATGATCACTCCCAGGTCTTTGATGTTGGTGTTTCGCTCTATTTTGTGGCCAGAATTTGTTTTGTACTCTGATGAAGATTTAATTTCCTCGTGTTTACCATATCTGAGTAATTGAAATTTCTCATCGTTGAACTTCATATTGTTTTCTGCAGCCCACTGAAACATTTGGTTGATGTCCGCCTGGAGCCTTGCAGTGTCTGCAATGGAAGACACTGTCATGCAAATTCGGGTGTCATCTGCAAAGGTAGACACGGTGCTGTGGCTGACATCCTTGTCTATGTCAGATATGAGGATGAGGAACAAGATGGGAGCGAGTACTTTGCCTTGTGGAACAGAGCTTTTCACCGTGCCTGCCTCGGACTTTACTCTGTTGACTACTACTCTCTGTGTTCTGTTAGTGAGGAAATTATAGATCCATCGACCGACTTTTCCTGTTATTTCTTTAGCACGCATTTTGTGCGCTATTACGCCATGGCCACACTTGTCGAAGGCTTTTGCAAAGCCTGTATATATTACATCTGCATTCTTTTTGTCTTCTAGTGCATCTAGAACCTTGTCGTAGTGATCCAATAGTAGAGACGGACAGGAGCGACCTGTTCTGAACCCATGTTGCCCTGGGTTGTGTAACTGATGGGTTTCTAGATGGGTGGTGATCTTGCTTCTTAGGACTCTTTCAAAGATTTTTATGATATGGGATGTTAGTGCTATCGGTCTGTAGTTCTTTGCTGTTGCTTTACTGCCCCCTTTGTGGAGTGGGGCTATGTCTGTTGTTTTTAGTAACTGTGGGACGACCCCCGTGTCCATGCTCCCTCTCCATAGGATGGTAAAGGCTCGTGATAGGGGCTTCTTGCATTTTTTGATGAACACGGAGTTCCATGAGTCTGGCCCTGGGGCAGAGTGCATGGGCATGTCATTTATCGCCTGTTCGAAGTCATTTGGCGTCAGGATTACATCAGATAGGCTTATGTTAACCAAATTCTGTGGCTCTCTCATAAAAAATTCATTTTGATCTTCGACTCTCAGTCTGGTTAGTGGCTTGCTAAAAACTGAGTCATATTGGGACTTGAGTAGCTCACTCATTTCCTTGCTGTCATCTGTGTAGGACCCATCTTTTTTAAGTAAGGGCCCAATACTGGACGTTGTTCTCGACTTTGATTTGGCATAGGAGAAGAAATACTTTGGGTTTCTTTCGATTTCATTTATGGCTTTTAGTTCTTCCCGCGATTTGTGACTCCTATAAGATTCCTTTAGCTTAAGTTCGATGTTTGCTATTTCTCTGACCAGTGTCTCCCTACGCATTTCAGATAGATTGACCTCTTTTAGCCGCTCTGTTATTCTTTTCCGTCGCCTGTAAAGAGAGCACCTATCTCTTCCTATTTTACATCTACTCCTCCTTTTTCTTAGAGGAATAAGTCATGTGCATACATCGAGTGCCACCAAGTTAATCTGTTCTAGGCATAAGTTGGGGTCTGTGTTGCTTAGTATATCTTCCCAGCTTATATCGGTTAGGACTTGGTTTACTTGGTCCCACTTTATGTTTTTGTTATTGAAGATGAATTTGGTGAATGCTCCCTCGTGACTAATCTCATTTTGTCGGTCTGGGGCTCCTCGCATACATGTCTGAACCTCAATTATGTTGTGATCTGAGTATATTGTTTTTGATATGGTGACATTTCTTATCAGATCATCATTGTTAGTGAAGATGAGGTCTAGTGTATTCTCCATTCTAGTAGGCTCTATTATTTGCTGGTTTAAATTGAATTTTGTGCAGAGATTTAAAAGCTCGTGTGAGTGTGAGTTTTCATCAGAGCTGCCTCCTGGTGTTATTGCTGCAACAATATTATTTGCTATATTCCTCCATTTTAGGTGCCTTAAGTTGAAATCCCCCATGAGCACGATGTTGGGTGCAGGGGCTGGAAGATTTTCCAGACAGTGGTCAATTTTTAACAGCTGTTCCTGGAATTGCTGGGATGTTGCATCCGGATAAAGTACATTGTTGACTGTAATGTAGGATGAAGTACATTGTTGATCGTTAGGTGGGTCTGTGCAGTGTATGAAGTACATTGTTGACTGTAAGGTAGGTCTGAGTAGTGTATGAAGTACATTGTTGATTGTAAGGTAGGTCTGAGTAGTGTATGAAGTACATTGGTAACTGTAAGGTAGGTCTGAGTAGTGTATGAAGTACATTGTTGATTGTAAGGTAGGTCTGAGTAGTGAATGAATTATATTGTTGATTGTAAGGTAGGTCTGAGTAGTGTATGATGTACATTGTTGACTGTAAGGTAGGTCTGAGTAGTGTATGAAGTACATTGTTGACTGTAAGGTAGGTCTGAGTAGTGTATGAAGTACATTGTTGATTGTAAGGTAGGTCTGAGTAGTGTATGATGTACATTGTTGATTGTAAGGTAGGTCTGAGTAGTGTATGAAGTACATTGTTGATTGTAAGGTAGGTCTGAGTAGTGTATGATGTACATTGTTGATTGTAAGGTAGGTCTGAGTAGTGTATGAAGTACATTGTTGATTGTAAGGTAGGTCTGAGTAGTGTATGATGTACATTGTTGATTGTAAGGTAGGTCTGAGTAGTGTATGAAGTACATTGTTGATTGTAAGGTAGGTCTGAGTAGTGTATGAAGTACATTGTTGATTGTAAGGTAGGTCTGAGTAGTGTATGAAGTACATTGTTGATTGTAAGGTAGGTCTGAGTAGTGTATGATGTACATTGTTGACTGTAAGGTAGGTCTGAGTAGTGTATGAAGTACATTGTTGACTGTAAGGTAGGTCTGAGTAGTGTATGAAGTACATTGTTGATTGTAAGGTAGGTCTGAGTAGTGTATGAAGTACATTGTTGACCATAAGATAGGCCTAAATATGCTGTGAAGTACTTTTTTTTACTGTCAATAGATGCAAGTACACTATGAAAACATTATTGATTTTTAGGTAAGTTAGTAGGCTATGAGCCTCGTGTCACTAATGTGAAGATCAAATTAAATGACCTCTTTCAGTATGTTATCAAAGTGAGAATTAATTCAATTTCTTTATTCAGTTAACATGTAAAATGCCAGACAATACATCCTCATATATAAATTAATTTTCATCGTCACTGATGTGCAGGTTACTTTTTACTTTGTTCTATACCATGTTCATCTTCTGCAAGAAATATGGATGTAATTTACCTTTTCTTTTTTTGGCACATGAAATTAACAGCTAAAAAAAAATATTGCTCTTGCTTCTATTTCTACTACAACAACAGTAAACCCGTGAAGGTTAAAGGTTTAGGGTTTTTAGAAAGAAGATAATCAGGGCTGATCCAGGGAATGGGAGGCAGATTTAACTCTTTGGAATAATAAGCCATAACCTGCATAAATCCATCACCAAGGTAGGAAAAAATATTTATCATACTTTAAGCTTCTTGGAGGAGGTCGAAAACAGTCGATTCCCTTTTAAGTACCTGGGTAATCTATGAAATTTGAATTGTTATAATTAGTGGAAAGTATTTAACTTGTGGGGGTCATAAACGTTTCTTGGAATGGGAGGTAGTTAGGTTTATCTAGCAAAGGACTGTAGGTACCTGTATCTTCATGGATAAAAAGTTCGTAATTGTCATCAAGAAGACACAACCTTGGACGGTTTTCCATAAAATTGTTGGTGTGTCATCAGGTAGGATTAGATAAGTTCACTTATTTTAATTTTATCTGGGAAGCGATCAACCCACAGGGATTATGTAGCGTCTGCAAAACTGGAGACAGTCTGGACCTGTCCATGGAAAGGGACCGGTCCAGACGATTTGATTGGAAAATGTTTAGCAATATGATTAAGGATGTTGCAGTACCACAATATGAGTAAGATTAAGGATGTTGCAGTCATCACAATGTCAGTAAGATTAAGGATATTGCAGTCATCACAATGTCAGTAAGATTAAGGATGTTGCAGTCATCACAATGTCAGTAAGATTAAGGATATTGCAGTCATCACAATGTCAGTAAGATTAAGGATGTTGCAGTCATCACAATGTCAGTAAGATTAAGGATGTTGCAGTCATCACAATGTCAGTAAGATTAAGGATGTTGCAGTCATCACAATATCAGTAAGATTAATAAATGATGTTGCAGTCATCACAATGTCAGTAAGATTAAGGATGTTGCAGATATAAACACAAATGCAGTATAATGTGATCCTTTATTGACAACGTTTCGCCCACACAGTAGGCTTTTTTAAGTCACAAACAGATCTACCTGGGTGACGGAACGAACGAACAAGTTCAGGTAAGATCCCAATGGGATGAGCGGGGAAGACGGGACAGACGAAGAATAGCGCTGGAGAGGAGTGTTCTTAGTCGTAGAAATAGAGCCAGGGTTTAACCCACCAGCGAAGGCAATCGTGGGATAGACCTTGAGAACAGACATAGCAGGCTCTTCTGTTAGGACTCCGGTGGTGTGAGCGGGGAGGACTGGACAGGCGAAGGTTAGCACTAGAGAGGAGTGTAAATTGAGCCATGGCTAAACCCAGCAGCTAATGCGAACTTGGGTCAGAGGTACCTTTCAGAGAATCCAAAGGTTATTTGTAGATAGGGTTCGGAGTAGGATCATACAAAGAGTAGAAAAGGTTGTGTCGGTTTGTGGATCTACGAATGTCTTCGTCAAGGAGAGGTCCAGTAGTCATGCTGTGTCTCAAGTTTGTCTATCTCTCTGTCACTGAGCGCCTTCCAGTACAGATTCAGCTCAGGGATGTCTAATTTGGCATGGAGAGACTCGCTTGTGGCGAATTCCTCCCATCTGACATCAAGCACCCAGCGCAGCGCCTTGTTTAAGTTTGTTTTAGCTGCAAGAGAGAGAGCTAGAGGAGAGTAAGTTATCAAAGGACGTATTAGGGATTCGTAGAGGTGTAATTTGGTGCGTTGGGAGGCTTGAAGAGGCCCGCAAGGGCCTTACTAGCTATTGCATGCTTTGAGTGAATGTGTCCGTGAAGGCGAAGAAGGTAGTCAAAGACAGTGACAGATTGTGTGATGGGGATGTAGATGCGGGTGTCAGCTGTTCTGAGCTAGACAGGTAATGGAGGATCACGTTGAAATATGTAATGCTGGATTTAGCTGTATTGGATTTGATCCTTCATTTTTGTTCCCTGAAGGCTATCCTCTCGACTTCATTCTGTGTTTTGTACGTGAGTGTAACTATATTGGCATGAGTGATAAGTTGTGTAATGTCGTCTGCATAGGCTAGAGTGATGGAGTTGTGGTATACAGGTTTACCTGGAGTTTACCTGGAGAGAGTTCCGGGGGTCAACGCCCCCGCGGCCCGGTCTGAGACCAGGCCTCCTGGTGGATCAGAGCCTGATCAACCAGGCTGTTGCTGCTGGCTGCACGCAAACCAACATACGAGCCACAGCCCGGCTGATCCGGAACTGACTTTAGGTGCTTGTCCAGTGCCAGCTTGAAGACTGCCAGGGGTCTGTTGGTAATCCCCCTTATGTGTGCTGGGAGGCAGTTGAACAGTCTCGGGCCCCTGACACTTATTGTATGGTCTCTTAACGTGCTAGTGACACCCCTGCTTTTCATTGGGGGGATGGTGCATCGTCTGCCAAGTCTTTTGCTTTCGTAGTGGGTGATTTTCGTGTGCAAGTTCGGTACTAGTCCCTCTAGGATTTTCCAGGTGTATATAATCATGTATCTCTACCTCCTGCGTTCCAGGGAATACAGGTTTAGGAACCTCAAGCGCTCCCAATAATTGAGGTGTTTTATCTCCGTTATGCGCGCCGTGAAAGTTCTCTGTACATTTTCTAGGTCGGCAATTTCACCTGCCTTGAAAGGTGCTGTTAGTGTGCAGCAATATTCCAGCCTAGATAGAACAAGTGACCTGAAGAGTGTCATCATGGGCTTGGCCTCCCTAGTTTTGAAGGTTCTCATTATCCATCCTGTCATTTTTCTAGCAGATGCGATTGATACAATGTTATGGTCCTTGAAGGTGAGATCCTCCGACATGATCACTCCCAGGTCTTTGACGTTGGTGTTTCGCTCTATTTTGTGGCCAGAATTTGTTTTGTACTCTGATGAAGATTTAATTTCCTCATGTTTACCATATCTGAGTAATTGAAATTTCTCATCGTTGAACTTCATATTGTTTTCTGCAGCCCACTGAAAGATTTGGTTGATGTCTGCCTGGAGCTTTGCAGTGTCTGCAATGGAAGACACTGTCATGCAGATTCGGGTGTCATCTGCAAAGGAAGACACGGTGCTGTGGCTGACATCCTTGTCTATGTCGGATATAAGGATGAGGAACAAGATGGGAGCGAGTACTGTGCCTTGTGGAACAGAGCTTTTCACCGTAGCTGCCTCGGACTTTACTCTGTTGACGACTACTCTCTGTGTTCTGTTAGTGAGGAAATTATAGATCCATCGACCGACTTTTCCTGTTATTCCTTTAGCACGCATTTTGTGCGCTATTACGCCATGGTCACACTTGTCGAAGGCTTTTGCAAAGTCTGTATATATTACATCTGCATTCTTTTTGTCTTCTAGTGCATTTAGGACCTTGTCGTAGTGGTCCAATAGTTGAGACAGACAGGAGCGACCTGTTCTAAACCCATGTTGCCCTGGGTTGTGTAACTGATGGGTTTCTAGATGCGTGGTGATCTTGCTTCTTAGGACCCTTTCAAAGATTTTTATGATATGGGATGTTAGTGCTATTGGTCTGTAGTTCTTTGCTGTTGCTTTACTGCCCCCTTTGTGGAGTGGGGCTATGTCTGTTGTTTTTAGTAACTGTGGGACGACCCCCGTGTCCATGCTCCCTCTCCATAGGATGGAAAAGGCTCGTGATAGGGGCTTCTTGCAGTTCTTGATGAACACAGAGTTCCATGAGTCTGGCCCTGGGGCAGAGTGCATGGGCATGTCATTTATCGCCTGTTCGAAGTCATTTGGCGTCAGGATAACATCGGATAGGCTTGTGTTAATCAAAATTTGTGGCTCCCTCATAAAAAATTCATTTTGATCTTCGACTCTCAGTCTGGTTAGCGGCTTGCTAAAAACTGAGTCATATTGGGACTTGAGTAGCTCACTCATTTCCTTGTTGTCATCTGTGTAGGACCCATCTTGTTTAAGTAGGGGCCCAATACTGGACGTTGTTCTCGATTTTGATTTGGCATAGGAGAAGAAATACTTTGGGTTTCTTTCGATTTCATTTATGGCTTTTAGTTCTTCCCGCGATTCCTGACTCCTAAAGGATTCTTTTAGCTTAAGTTCGATGCTTGCTATTTCTCTGACCAGTGTCTCCCTACGCATTTCAGATATATTGACCTCTTTTAGCCGCTCTGTTATTCTTTTCCGTCGCCTGTAAAGGGAGCGCCTGTCTCTTTCTGTTTTACATCTACTCCTCCTTTTTCTTAGAGGAATAAGCCTTGTGCATACATCGAGTGCTACCGAGTTAATCTGTTCTAGGCATAAGTTGGGGTCTGTGTTGCTTAGTATATCTTCCCAGCTTATATCGGTTAGGACTTGGTTTACTTGGTCCCACTTTATGTTTTTGTTATTGAAGTTGAATTTGGTGAATGCTCCCTCGTGACTAATCTCATTATGTCGGTCTGGGGCTCCGCGCATACATGACTGAACCTCAATTATGTTGTGATCTGAGTATATTGTTTTTGATATGGTGATATTTCTTATCAGATCATCATTGTTAGTGAAGATGAGGTCTAGTGTATTCTCCAGTCTAGTAGGCTCTATTATTTGCTGGTTTAAATTGAATTTTGTGCAGAGATTTAAAAGCTCGCGTGAGTGTGAGTTTTCATCAGAGCTGCCTCCTGGTGTTATTACTGCAACAATATTATTTGCTATATTCCTCCATTTTAGGTGCCTTAAGTTGAAATCCCCCAGGAGCAAGATGTTGGGTGCAGGAGCTGGAAGGTTTTCCAGGCAGTGGTCAATTTTTAACAGCTGTTCCTGGAATTGCTGGGATGTTGCATCCGGAGGCTTGTAGACTATCACAATGACTAGGTTTTGGTTCTCGACCTTTACTGCTAAAACTTCCACTACATCATTTGAGGCATTTAGCAGTTCTGTGCAAACAAGTGACTCTGCAATGTACAGGCCAACCCCCCCCCCCTTTTGCCTGTTCACTCTGTCACATCTGTATAGGTTGTAACCTGGGATCCATATTTCATTGTCCAAGTGATCCTTTATGTGGGTCTCAGTGAAAGCCACGAACATTGCCTTTGCCTCTGCAAGCAGTCCACGGATGAAAGGTATTTTGTTGTTTGTTGCTGGCTTTAGACCCTGTATATTTGCAAAGAAGAATGTTATCGGACTGGTGGTATTGTTGGTACTGGGGGGGATTTTTTTTCCGGCATTAGTATCTGTATCTGTTGGTTTGGAGTGGAGGCCATCGACTGTGGTTCCACTCCAGGAATGACTGGATTTGGTGTACGATTTCTGCCATTTCCTGCCAGTTTTTTTTCCTTCCTGGCACTAAAAAACCTCTCCCTCTTGAGTGGCTGTGGCTACCCAGGTTTTCCCATGGCCTGGATGTTTTGTATCTTTTTGTCCCCTTTAGATGGTATGTCTGGCAATTTAAGTTATAGCACAGTCTTTCCTGTACTGAAGAGGTACACAGTTCAGGGTGAAAAAGCTTACAGGAAGGGAGTTTGCATTTTCCTGTTGTCATATGGGCATGGCATTTCCTAGGGTGGTCATAGTTGCACGTCCCATCTGTTTTTCCAGATTTCCCATGCCAGCAGATACCGAGTGCATAGTATGTGCACAGGCTTGGTTTCCGTTTGCCTTGGGTTTCTGTGACTGTATTCCCTGTTGGTGCATGTTTCCCTGTCTTACTTCTATCCTCCCTAGCACCAACAATGGAGCTCCCACCATTTGTTTTTGGTAATATATCCTCACTATTGCTAGTGGAGTCCTCTTGTTTGCTATTTCCTGCGGTATTTCTAGTTTGCAATATTGGTTTTATCTTATCTTTGACTACACTTGTTTCCCTACTATGGCTCCTGTCCCCTATGCGGTCATTCATATGTATTCCTTCCTGCGTATAATTCCCGACTACCTGGACAAAATCTCCAGCTTCACCATTACTGTCTCCCAGGACAGCATCTCCAGCTTCCCCATTACTGTCTCCCAGGACAGCATCTCCAGCTTCACCGTTACTGTCTCCCAGGACAGCACCTCCAGCTTCACCATTACTGTCTCCCAGGACAGCACCTCCAGCTTCCCCATTACTGTCTCCCAGGACAGCACTATCAGCCCCCCATTTACTGACTACCAGGACATCATCTCCAGCCTTACAGTTTCTGACTACATGGCCAGTATCAAGGGCAGTACCATTCAGCCCGGACTTTTTATGTTCCCATCTGTTGTAGAAAGCTTCCAGGTTTTCTATGAAAGCAGCTTTGATGTTGACCTCTTTTAATACCCTTGTGATTTTAGTCCACAGATTTATCTCATTTGGGCATACCCAAAAACACTTCCCTGTTTTAATACTGCTTGTAGCTAGTTCTTGGATATCTGCACAAGGGGCGTGACACCAATTTCCACAGAAATGACAATTTATGCATGTGGAAGCCCGTTTGTTTGACTGACCACAGACTACACACAGCTTCATAATGATTTGAATGGTTTATTTACTGCAATTCTACTAGCAACCTCTTGAATATTCTATTAATAACCTGCTAGGTGGTGCACAACGAAACCGTTTGAAACCAGTCCAGGGTTCGGACCAGTCAAGGGTTCGGACCAGTCAAGGGTTCGGACCAGTCTATCTGATCTGATCAGTGGGTCACTTATTTAAACCATACTGGTCGGTGATTTGAGCTAACACATGAAGGATCTACTGGAAATTATCTACCCGAGTAATATGTGATTTGATTGATACAAAAGTATAACTTGCGTGTTGAAGAGCCGGTGACTGCTGGCACTCCTACAATGACGAACGGTCGAGCCTCCACCTTTGTTTATCAATCGCTGTATCTAGCTTCTCTATTTTTTTTTTCCGTCTCCACCACAATAAATGCTATATTATCACTATAGTTGACTGGTGCAAATTTTGGAGGAAGGGCGCTTTTTCTGTAGTAATAATTGCTTCTCGTTGTGTATATTGCGACCGCTGGTAACTACAGGTTATATGAAATTCACAGTAACGTCTGGTATTTCAAGAAAAAGAAACTAATGAAAGTCACTCCACTTCACTAAGTACCATTATAATACTGGTTAGTTGCTACTACAACACTGTATTCTGCTATTCACTGGTATCACTAGATTATATGCGAGTACACTAGCAGGCCAGGAAGATTATTAAAAACAGCTGACCTGTGGTAAGTTTCTGGCGACTTCTGGCACCTGCCTCTATAGGCTTATCACTTCATTTACAAATTCACCTGTTTTCAAATGACACTTTAGCCTTTATCATCAATATACTAGGGAGCCACTGTAGTATACACTATACACTATGTATACTCAATGCTTTCAGGGAGACTTTCTTTCCTCTGACACAAAGTTCAATATTATTATTTTTCCACACGGGACAGGCCTATGATTTCCCTCTGGCAGTAAACTCTGCTAGGAAGTGCACACTAATTCTCCTTTTTTTACTCAGTATATAATGTTTTCCGCCCAAGATTGGTTCCAGGCGCTAGAGGGATGTATCGTATAGGATTGATGACACAAATTAAAGTTCTAGCACGTAAGAGCGACCGTGAAAACACCAGAAAAACCGGGAGCACAACGAGGCACGCTGACACGCTATGACACGCGTGTTGGAATGTCGTTAGTGTATAAAATGTAGAGGGTAGGGGAGAGGACAGATCCCTGGGGTACTCCAGCATTTAGTGCGAAGTAGCATGAGTAACAGCCTTGAAATTTGATTCTCATGGTGCGGCTGTCTAGGAAGTTGCTGATAAAATTGGTACTTTTTAGGCGAGGTGGTCAGTTAGGTCATCGCTCTCGCGGATCGGTCTGAGACCAGACCTCATGGTGGATCAGGGTCTGGTCAACCAAGCTGTTATTGCTAGCTGCACGCAAACTGACGTATGAACCACAGCTCGGCTGGTCAGGTACAGACTTCAGGTGACTGTCCAGCACTTTCTTGAAGACAGCCAAGGGTCTATTGGTAATCCCCCTTATGTATGTTGGGAGGTATTTGAACAGCCTTGGGCCCCTGACACTTATTGTGTTGTCTCTCAGTGTACTTCTGGCGCCCCTACGTTTCATTGGGGGAATGTTGCATCTCCTGCCGATCCTTTTACCTTCATAGGGAGTGATTTTCGTGTGCAAGTTTTGTACTTATCCCTCAAGCATTTTGCAAGTGTATATTATCACGTTTCTCTCTCGCCTGCATTCCAGGGAATACAAATAAAGGGACTTCAACCGTTCCCAGTTATTTAGGTGCTTTATCATTCTTATGTGTGCAGTGAAAGTTCTTTGTACACTCTCCAGGTCAGCAATTTCGCCTGCCTTGAAAGTGGCCGTTAGTGTACAGCAGTATTCCAGCCTAGAGAAAACAAGCAATTTGAGGAAAATCATCATGGGCTTGGCGCTTCTAGTTTTGAAGGTTCTCATTATCCATCCTATCATTTTCCTAGCAGATGAGGTAGATACATTGTTGTGGTCTTTGAAGGTGAGATCCTCTCATATTATCACTCCCAGGTCCTTAACATTACGTTTTCATTCTATTGTATGGTAAGAATTTGTTGTATACCATGATACTGTTTTAATTTCCTCAAGTATTCCGTATCTGAAAAGTTGAAATATCTCGTCATCGAACTTCATATTGTTTTGAGTCGCCCATTTGAAGATATGGTTGATGTCCACTTGGATTCTTGCAGTGTCTTCGATGGAGGACACTGTCATGGCAATTCGGGAGTTATCTGCAAAAGAAGACACGGCTTATATCTCTGTCTGAATTGCACCTACTATGTAATATCTTTCGCCAATTTTGTCCATTCTTTCCATTTCCTCAAACCCCCATCGGTTTTTAATGAGCAGTGCAACTCCCCCTCCCCCTCTGTTCCTTATGTCTTTCCTCAGCATCTGATATCTGGGTGGGAAGATTGCATCTCTTATCATCCCAGTGATTTTCTTTTTCGTGACTGCTATGATGTCTGATTCTTTCACACCACTCCTCACATTTATTTGTTGTTCCATCCTCATTCGCATACCAAACCTTCAATTTCTTTTCTAAAACTGTGGCCTGGGGAGAGCATTGGGGTTGGGGAATGAGAGCCCTGGAGGGGACCTATGGGGGGTTGCTGTGGGGGTGGAGTTTGTGAAGAGGGGGATGGGGGCAGAGGGTACAGTATGTGAGTTTCGGTTTTGATTGTTTGGTTGCATTTGGGTTGTATTTGTTGAGATCCTTCTTTGGGTAGTCCTGAAGGAGATTGTGTTTGCTCTTTCTCCTGAGTCTGGGTTCTCTTCCTCATCTTCACTGACTCTCGTTCCTCCTTTCATCTTGGTACCCTCTCTTTCAGTTTCTGCCTTTCTTCTTGTGTTCTCTGTCGAGGTACACCCTCTCATTCTCTTGTGTGTCCCTAAGTCGTGCTTTCTCTTGCAGGATCCTGTTTTCTCCTCTTGCAAACCACCCACTTCTCAGAAAATTTGTCAATTGAGTCATATCATCCTCTCCTATTGCTTTCATGATACTTTCAATCACACTTTTCTCCTTCTGTCTTCTTGCTTCAAAGTTTTCCCTTCGATTTCCAGGATCCTGTAGATTGCATCTGTTATTGTCTCCGTGAGTTTTGTTTCTGTAACTGCTATGATGTCTGGGGACTTTTCATTGATTCTTTCTTGCCATTCCTCATGTTTATTCGTTAATCCATCTGCATTTGTGTACCAAACCTTCAACTTCTGTTCTAATACTGTAACTGTGGTGCGGGGGGTGGAAACAGAGGGATCGGTGTGTGATGATTGGTTTGGATTGTTCAGTTGCCTTGGGGGTGTCGTGGCTGGAGTCCTTCTGCAGGTGTTTCTGGGGGGTGCGCTTGTCCTTCCATTTGATCCTGGGTTATTCTGCTCTCCTTTTTCATTTCCTCCCATTTCTCCTTTCGTTTTTGAACTCTCTCTTTCATCGTCTTCCTTTCGTCCTGTGTTCTGTCTCGATCGAGGTACACACTCCGGAACTCCTGCTTGCCTCTCAGCCGTGCTTTCTCCTGCAGGATC